>NC_091432.1:236318486-236353677 GCF_964237555.1 Oryctolagus cuniculus | reverse complement strand
GGCTCGAAGGACGCCCCCTCCCCCTCTCCCCCCTCCCCCCTCTCCCCCTCCCCCTCTCCCCCTCCCCTTCTCCCCCTCCCCATCTCCCCCTCCCCCTCTCCCCCTCCCCCGGGGCAACTGGGACCCCTCCTGCCTCTGCACAGAGCAGGCCTCCTGGGCAGCCTCCCCCGCCCCGGCTACTCCTTCCTGCCGGCACCGTGGGGTGGGGAGGGGGTGGGGAGGGGGTGGTGCGCAGGAGCAGCGCCCGCCCGGCAGAAGGGGAGGCCCCGGCCTGTCAGATGCTGCTCGGCCTTCCAGGGCCTGGGTGCGCCGAGACCAGGACCAGAGCCGGTGCCGCGGTGCCGGTGTTCCTGCCCCCTCTTTGCGGCTTTGCCGTCTCTCCTCCGACTTCCAGCGTCTCCCAGACATTCGCTGGGAGCTGCTGTTTGCAGCCTGGCCCCGCGCACACTCAGCCGGCAGCTCCGCACAGCGGCTCGGATCCTGCTCCAGGCTCCAGGGCGCCCACCCCGCGGGGAGGGTGCAGCCCACGCCCGGCCCCGAGGTCCCAGGGGTCGGGAGCTGTCTGACTGCCCATCGAGGGGAGGGGTCTGCCCCGGGTCCCCAAGGCGCCGGCTACAAAGGCTGTGCTCACCTTCTGAGCAGCCCCCACCCCCTCCGGCTGCTCCAGGGCCTGCGCCGGAGCCTGGGACACGGGTCAGTTCCATACACTGGCATGGGATGAGACCCAGGGGACTGGGGGTGGCCAGGAGGGCTCGGCTGACCCCCTTCAAGTCCCCGAGGGGAGCTGGGGAGAACAGGGGCGCGTGCTCATGGGCTCAGAGGCAAAGGGAGAAGACTTTCAGACACATGTTTTATATTTTAAAAGATTAATTTATCTGTTTGAGAGGCAGAGTTATCGAGAGAGAGGACAGAGAGAGAGAATCGTCCACCTGCTGCTTACTCCCCACATGGCCACAGTGGCCGCCGCTGAGCCAGGCCAAAGCCGGGAGCCAGGAGCTCCCTCCGGGCCTCCCGCGCGGGTGTGGGGCCTGAGCTGGGACGCTGATGTCAAGGAGGTGGCCTTACCTGCTGCGCCACCAATAAATGTCTTTTTAAAAGTTAGAAAAGTCAAATCTGCCGGCTGTCGCCCTCAGGGGTCCCAGCAGCAGCGGGCGGGTGAGGGCCCCAGCTCCCTGTGTCCTTGCCGGCCCTGACGTTCCTGGCGCCATCCTCGGCGCCCACCGTGACCCCTGCTGGCCCTCGGGGCCTCTGGCGCCCGCTCGTGTCGTGTTGCGGCCTCGATCCCCGCCTTGCGTTTTGGGAACGGCCCCTGGATGACAGACATGAGACCTGGGGGTCTCCCCCCTCCCCCCGGGGCCGCGTCCTCGTGCCTCTCACAGGGGCTCTGCCCGGGGCCAGCTTTTCCTCCCGATGGCCGTCACTCTCCAGGCGCCCCCTCCAGGGAACCCCCTCGGCCAGGGCCTCGCCCCAGCCACGCCTCTCGGCTTCCTGTCCTGTGGGTTCCCCACCGATGCCGGTCCCTGCTGTCGTCTGAGTTAATCCTTCGTGCGAGGTGCGGTTCACTTTGCTGGAGTCACCGGCCTTGCTGCTCGGCTTCTTGGATGCTCGGGCGGGCAGGGGCGGGCGGGGACCCGGATGGAGTCCTGGCTCCTGGCTTCGGCCTGGCCCAGCCCTGACGTTGCAGGCGTTTGTGGGAGTGAGCGGCACATGGAAGACCTCTCTCTCTCTCTCTCTCTCTCTCTCTCTCTCTCTGTCTCTTGCTCTCACTCGGTCACTCTTTCTTTCAAATAAAACTAGGCCAGGTGCCCGGTTCTGGGCTGCGGCCCGGCCTGCTGACGTACGCGTCTCTGCCGGTCTCGGCCGCTTGGGCGAAGGGAGCGCCGGTGGTGCGCGACGCGGCGTCTCGGGCGCTGCCTAACGGGCTCCCTCGCGGCAGCTTCCAGTGCCCCCTTTATGAGGCCCTCGCTTTCTCCATTTCAGGATGGGCGCTCGGGGGGGCCTGTGCTGGACCCGGCAGAGTCGCCCTCTTTCCGCGGGAGCTGCCTTCCCTGTGGCGGCGCCCACGGCGACTCCCGGGCTCTGGGTGGGTGCTCGGGGTCAGGCGCCAGGCGGAAGGCAGCGCGTGGACGAGCAGCTTTCCTGCGCTGGGAGTGACCCGGGGCCCTCGTGTGAACGGCGGCCTCCCCGACCTCGGCAGACGGGCACGGGCTCGGCCCTTCGGGGGGGGGGATGCCGACGGGTCCCAAGAGACGCTGGGGATCCCGGGAGACGTTGGGGGATCTGAGAGACACTGGTGGATAGTGGGGGGTGCTGGGTGATCCTAGGAGATCCTGGTGGATCCTGGGAGACTCTGGGGGATCTGAGAGACGCTGGGGGACTCTTAGAGATGCTGGTGGATTCCGGGAAACGCTGGAGATCCCGGGAGACGCTGGGGGATCCTGGGAGACTCTGGGGGATCTGAGAGATGCTGGTGGATACTGAGGGGTGCTGGGTGATCCCAGGAGATCCTGGTGGCTCCTGGGAGATGCTGACTCAGTGAAGGTGGGGCTGGCCTGCGCAGGCTGTCTCTTCAGACCCATCCGCAGGACTGGGCAGCCCCCACTCAGGCTGACCGTGGCCGTGGCCGCCTCCTGCTTCCTTCCCGGGTGCTCTGTGCTCCTAACTTCCCTGCCCCTGCAAACCCACTTGCATTTGGTGCCCTGTGCTGACCACTCGGCCACAGGTTCTGGTCTCTGCCACAGCTCAGCACGGCCCCGGCTGCCCGCTGTGGGATCCCAGGGGAGTCGCCTCGGAGGAGCAGGCCGGGGTGGGGGCAGGCTCTGCCCGCTGTCCCAGGCCTCTGTGGCCTGCACACACGTTCTGGGAAGGAGACCAGGCCTGTGAGGCCATTCTCACTGCCCCGACAGCCTGGCCTTGTCTGAAAATCCACCCTCGAGAGACCCCGACAAAGTCCTCTCGGGTCCTGGCGTCTTGCCCGGTGTGCAGCTGGGAGAGTGGCTCCAAGCCGGACAGAGCCGGATGTGGGGGTCCATGTCTCCCTCCGCTGCTCCCGAGACCCCGGTCCGCCCTGTGCCACAGCCACTTCCCCAGCAGTGGTGTGGCGACCGCTGGTGGCCCTGTCCACCCCAGGCGGCCTCTTGTGGGGGCCAATCCCAGGGACCCCGACCCGCGGGGCCTCATTGTGCACCTGCCCACGTACGGTGCAGAGCCACCCATTCTCCTGTCACTGGTGCAGCGCCAAGCCGGCCCGGCGTCCCGGCCAGGGCGTCTGTCGTGGTGCCCCGGCTACTGGACATCAGCTAAATGAGCCTGCCCAGTCCCAGGCCGTCAGCCTCACCTCCGGTCTGCAAACCAGGAGTCAGGATCCTGTCGTCCAGCCAGAAGGCGGCGGCGCCCACGCTGGCCGGCCCGAGTCCCGGCTTCCGGGCCTCACGCATCCAGCCCTCGGCTCCGCCCTCCTCTGGCTGCGCTGGGTCTGAGGGCTGAAGGCCGCAGGCCTCACTGACCGACATGTGGTGCCCAGGCCTGAAAGGACTTCAGAAAGAAGCACCCGGCCCCAGTCGCCTGTCCCCACACTGAGGGACACGGCCCGGTGGGAGGAGCCCTGTGGAAGTCCCGCCTTCTCACCAGGGCTGATGGGGAAGTGACAGGAGCCGGAGGAGCCGGGGTTCGAGCGTTTCTGGGTGTGGGGCTGCACCAGGCGGCGAGCGCACACTGCTGCCCAGGTGTCCGGGCAGCGGGAGGGGCAGGGAGGACACCCCCAGCCCCAAAGGGTGCCGTGCACCTGCCAGTATCCTTCCCGGCCTTGGCTCCTCCTCTCTCCCCTCCCTGGCCTGCCGGGAACTCCTGCGGCTGCGGCCTGATGTCAGCAGGGGGCGCTCTGTCCAGGCCTCGGCTGCAGAGAGAAAGCTCCCCGCGAATTCTGTTCCTCCCACCAATCTCAACAAGAACGTCCAGTTGGAGCCAGCCTGGTGGCGCAGCGGTGTGGTGGTGCACCTGCGTCCCACACTAGCGCCGGTTCAAGTCCCGGCTGCTCCACTTCCGATCCAGTTCTGCTGTGGCCTGGGAAAGCAGTGGAGGATGGCCCAGGTCCTTGGGCCCTGCACCCGCGTGGGAGACCCGGAAGAAGCTCCTGGCTCCTGGCTTCAGGTCAGCGCAGCTCCAGCCGATGAGGCCGTCTGGGGAGTGAACCAGCGGACGGAAGCCCCCTCTCTCTCTCTCTCTCTCTCTCTCTCTGCCTCTCCTCCCTCTCTCTGCCTCTATGTAACTCTGCCTTTCAAATAAACATTAATCTTAAGAAGGAAGAGATGTGCGCCGGCAGCCAGGGTGGGCGCTTCTGTCCGCTGTCTGCTCCTGTGCGGGTGTCCGACCGCGCCGGCACCGCGACCCCAGAGCCGTGGCTTCCTCTGGGATCCGCCTGTGCCTCTTCCAACACAGCCGCCCAGATCAGGCGCGACTGGGGCGGTTTGTTTCTGCGCCCTCGCTGGTGCCGCCAGCACCGAGGCTGGGCTCTCACGGCCCGGCCCCCACCGCCGCGCTCTGAGGCTTGGCCGCCGCCGTGCCGACTCCTGCTTTGCTGGGCTTGGGCGAGGCTGGTTCACCCGGTGCTGGATTCCGGGTCCAGTTCTGTGTCTTTTCTCCTCCGCGTCTGTGTTAGAATGAGCTCTTCTGGATCTACGAGAGCCTTGCTTTTTTTTTTTTTTTTTTAAGATTTATTTATTTGTATTTGAGAGGCAGAGTTACAGGGAGAGAGAGAGAGAGAGAGAGAGGGAGAGAGGTCTTCCGTCCTCAGGTTCACTCCACAGATGGCCGCATCGGCTGGAGCTGTGCTGACCTGAAGCCAGGAGCCAGGAGCTTCCTCCAGGTCTCCCACGCGGGTGCAGGGGCCCAAGCACTTGGGGTCATCCTCCACTGCTTTCCCAGGCCACAGCAGAGAGCTGGATGGGAAGTGGAGCGGCCGGGACTTGAACCTGCGCCCACATGGGATGCTGGCTCTGCAGGCGGAGGCTTAGCCCACAGTGCCACAGCCCAGCCCGCCTTTTCCTGCTCATCTCCGCCTGCACCTTCGCCCGAGGGCCTCGCTCACAGCCGCGTCACGCACTTGGGGATTTTCCACCGCGTACAGAAGTCCTGCGGGGCAGCTCCTCCCCGGGGCCGTGAGGCCCAGCTCCGCTCTCCCGGCGGCCGCAGTGCTGTTCCTGCGCCCGGGAAGCGGCTGTGCCTTTCTCCTCTGGCTTCCTTGGTTTCCAGCAGCCGGGGGGAGCGCTTGGCTCAGCTGCGAAGCCGCTTAGGACGCGGGAGTCCCAGCTTCCGGCCGACACCTGCTCCGGCAGGCGGCACAGCTGGGGCCCGGCCTTCGGTCCGAGTTCCGATTCCCTGGCTTCGGCAGCCCGGCCCCAGCCCCTGCAGGCGTCCGGGGCTGGGGAACCTTCTGCTGCCCGGGCTCCTGAGCGCCCCTCAGGCTGTGGCCGAGGTCTGCCAGGCAGGGCGCGCTGCAGCTCGGGGCCTTGGTGCTGAGAACCTTGTCCCACCTTCGGGGAACAATCCTGCTGTGGGCGTTTCCACTGGCCTGGTTTCGAGGCTCCAATTCTCTCTTTAGCTAGGTCTGTTCTGCTTTTAAAGGGATTTTTTGGGGCCGGTGCCGTGGTGCTGTGGGTAAAGCCACAGCCTGCAGTGCCGGCATCCCAAATGGGTGCAGGTTCAAGTCCTGGCTGCTCCACTTCCAATCCAGCTCTGCTGTGGCCTGGGAAAGCAGTGGAGGACAACCCTGGTCCTTGGGCCCCTGCACCCGCGTGGGAGACCTGGAGGAAGCGCCTGGCTCCTGGCTTCGGATGGGTGAAGCTCTGGCTGTTGCAACCATTTGGGGAGTGAAGCAGCAGATGGAAGACCTCTCTCTCTCTCTCTGTAACTTTGCCTTTATTTCTTTTTTTTTTAAGATTTATTTTATTTATTTGAAAGACAGAGTTACAGAAAGAGAGAGGAGAGGGGAGAGAGGAGAGAGGAGAGAGGAGAGAGGAGAGAGGAGAGAGGAGAGAGGAGAGAGAGAGGTCTTCCATTCGCTGGTTCACTCCTCAGGTGGCAGCCAGAGCTGTGCTGATCTGAAGCCAGGAGCCAGGAGCTTCCTCCAGGTCCCCCACGTGGGTGCAGGAGCCCAAGGACTTGGGCATCTTCTGCTCTCCCAGGCCACAGCAGAGCTGGATCAGAAGAGGAGCAGCCGGGACTAGAACTGGTGCCCATATGGGATGCCGGCGCCGCAGGCCAGGGCGTTAACCCGCTGCACCACAGCGCCGGCCCCTGCCTTTCAAATAAAACCAAATCTTCAGAAACCGATTCCTGCTTTGCTATTTTGGTTTCCGGTGGCGGAGCTCCAGCCTCTGCTCTCGGCTGGGTCGCAGCTGTCAGAGCGACTTAGTCCACGGCGTACGTGGGCTGCCCATGGCCTCCTTCTGTTGTGTATCATTCTGAAGACTTATTTGAAAGGCAGAGGAGAGAGAGAGGGAGGGAGAGAGGGAGGAAGAGAGGGAGAGGGAGGGAGGGAGGGAGGGAGAGAGAGAGGGAGAGGGAGGGAGGGAGGGAGAGGCCACCTGCAGGCCACTTCCCAAATTCTCAGAGTGGCTGTGGCTGTAGCTGGGCCAGGCCGAAGCCAGGAGCCCGGAACCCGAGTCTCCCACGTGGGTGGCACAGGTCCGGGTACTGGGCCATCGCCTGCCATCGCCTGCTGTCTCCCACGGTGGCCTTAACAGGAGGCTGGAGGAGCGTGGAGGACTCGAACCAGGCCCTTCGAAATGGGAGCCAGCGTCCACAACACCCATCCCTGAACTAACTTACTTTCTTTCTTTTTTATTTTTTGAAGGCAGAGTGGATAGTGAGAGAGAAAGACAGAGAGAGAAAGGTCTTCCTTTGCCGTTGGTTCACCCTCCAATGGCTGCTGCGGCTGGTGCTCTGCGGCCGGCGCACCGCGCTGATCCGATGGCAGGAGCCAGGTGCTTCTCCTGGTCTCCCATGGGGTGCAGGGCCCAAGCACTTGGGCCATCCTCCACTGCACTCCCTGGCCACAGCAGAGGGCTGGCCTGGAAGAGGGGCAACCGGGACAGAATCTGGCGCCCCGACCGGGACTAGACCCCGGGGTGCTGGCGCCGCAAGGCGGAGGATTAACCTAGTGAGCCGCGGCGCCGGCCACTTTTTCTTTTTTAAATTTCATTTATTAGAGAGAAAGAGAGAGAGAGAGAGAGAGAGAGAGAGAGAGAGAGAGAGAGAGAGAGAGAAACTCCTTCTTCGGCCGGCTCACTCCCCAAATGCTCACACAGCTAGGAATGGGTCAAACCCAGAGCCGGGAGCTCCAATCCCGGGCGCCCGCTGCGCCAGCCATCACAGCCCTCTCCCAGGGTGTGGATCGGCGGAAGCGGAGCTGGGAGCCAGGCTGAGTGCGGAGGCGGGCTCTGTGATGGACTTCCTGTTGCATGTCCAGCCCTTCCCGGTCCCGGCCAAGGCTCCTCCGTGTGCCTCTGCCGCCCCCGGGGCTGTTTGGTCAGAAGCCCCCAGGATCCTCTTTGCCGCGCCCTGCGCTCACCACTCTGAACCTTACCTCCGGGGCGCCGCCCGCGGGCGCTGGCTGGGCTTGCGCTGGAAGCTTCCGCGTGAATCGCCGACTCCTTGCAGCGGCTCTGACCATGCCGTCTGCGTCCTGTGCGGGGGCTAAGGGAGCCGGGTCTGCCCCCCACCCCCACAAGTCCCAGGGCCATGGCGCTGCTCTCGCCCTCCGTGCCCCAGCCGCAGCCTCGGGTCCCAGGAGACGTCACTGGCGTCGGCTGATGTCCTGGGCAGAGCCCCAGAGCAAGCGTCCCCACGGCTGGGCCCCAGCAGGTCCTCAAGCTCAGGGCTCCGGGGCCCCTTGGGTTCCCAAGTCCACGGACATCGAGCCCCTGGGTGCCAGGGCGTGGTGCACGGGCCTCCTGTCCCCTCCCGCTGGCCGTATACCCGACTTCCTTGGAACACCCAGCGCCCCGCAGAGGCCGTGTACCTGGCCACAGGGAGGGCTGGGGGGGTCGACAAGAAGAGGGGCCATGCAGCGCCAGGCAGCGGCTTCCGGGCTGGTTCTGGTCCACGGTTGGTTGACCGTGCCGACGTGGAAGCGTGGACGTGGACGGGCCGTGGTGCGTGGGCCACAGGTGCACCCGTGGGGCAGGCAGCACCGCGTTCTGAGACCGGTTCCTCTGGGGAGTGAGGCGGGGGAGCAGGGACCGAGGGATGTGTGAGCCCCCCGCCCCCGCAGAGATGGGTCTAGAGCAGCCGGGAAGGCCTCGGCCTCTGTCACGCCGGGCAGCCTGGCGAGAATTCTGCAGTGCGTGAAATAGTGCACCATCTGAGCCGCCGTGGGGGCTTTCTGGGGGAGCGGAGGGCGGGGCACGGGTGGCCGCCAGCATCTTTGGCCAGCCTGGCACACCCCTCAGCTCTGGGCTGTGAGCCTGTGTTCTCTGCGGGAAGTGGGGCCCTGAGCAAATAAACCCGAGTGTGCAGAGAGGGACGGAAACCAACACCCCGGGTGCGCCGCGGGCGCCGCCCGACCCGGATCTCACGGTGCCGGCACGGAGTGGTTGGCTGGACGTGGTTGCCCCGGTCCTTGCCGGGAGTGGGGAGGGGGTCCCTCCAGACCACAGAGTGTCCAGGAATTCACCTGGAGCCACACCTCCAACACCTCCCCCGGGGTGTACGCGGGACTGGGTCCCCACAGGCTGGCCCGTGTGCACCTGCACCGTGCAGCTCGGGGGAGGGGCAGGGGCTGGGAATGCGGTCCTGCGACACCGGCATCCCATGTGGATGGTGGTTTGCGTCCCGGCTGCTCCACTTCCAATCCAGCTACCTGCTGTGACCTGGGAGGGCAGAGGGTGGCCCCGGTGCTGGGGCCCCTGCACCTGTGTGGGAGACCTGGAGGAAGCTCGGGGCTCCTGGCCCAGTTCTGGCTGTTGCGGTCATTTGGGGAGCGAACCAGTGGACGGAAATCCCCCACCCCCAACCCCGGTGCTCAGCCTTTCAAACAAATCTTTAGAGAGAGAGACAGAGACAGAGACAGAGAGAGAGAAGGCAGAACTCCGCCCACAGGTACGGGCGAAAGCCGTGGACTGACGGAGCGTGCGGGGCTGGGGGCTGCTTCAGGGCAGTAATGGAGGGGGGAGGGGCCCGGATGCAGCATCCACTTCGGGGGAGGGGCTCGGATGCGGCGTCCACTTCGGGGGGAGGGGCTCGGATGCAGCGTCCACTTCGGGGGGAGGGGCCCGGATGCAGCGTCCACTTCGGGGGGAGGGGGCCCGGATGCAGCGTCCACTTCGGGGGGAGGGGCCCGGATGCAGCGTCCACTTCAGGGGGAGGGGCCCGGATGCAGCGTCCACTTCGGGGGGAGGGGCTCGGATGCGGCGTCCACTTCGGGGGGAGGGGCCCGGATGCAGCGTCCACTTCCGCTCAGTTCTGGAGAGGAGGGGCAGGGAGGCGGGAGTGGCCGGAGGGAGAGACGCTGCGGGGCCCAGAGCAGAGAGGGGGTGGGGCTGGGGCTGGGGGCGTGTCCCCGAGGGTCCTTCCGTGGACGGCCTTGACACCCCAGACTCAGAATCCAAGGTCAGAGGGCGCCTCGGAATACAAACGAGAATGGAGCTCTCAGCCGGGGGGGCGGGCACGAGGGCGGCCTCAGGTGTCAGGCACTCGGACCCCTCTGTGGAACGCCCTGGCCTCCCGCCCAGAACTTTCTGGAATGTGGGTGTCCCGGGGCCTGTGCATTTCGGGCGTTTGAACTGTCAACTCGCTGGAGCGGAGGAGCAGCCCAGGTGTTGTCTGCAAGGAGCAGCGTTGTCCCGTCCTCCTGAGCGCGGGTGACGAGCTCCCGGCTGCCCCCCGCCCCCGGCACCGGCGTCCCCGTGGGGAGGGGTCTGAGCCGCTGCAGACCTCACCCACCCCACACAGAAGCAGCGTCGGGGCTTTCGCCCAGATGCCGCGGGTGGCCGAGGGATGGCCGCGTTGAAGGCTGGCTCCCGCCAGCAGGTGCAGCCCAGCCCTGCAGGCCGAGGGCGGCTCCAGGACGGCCCGAGGGGGCCCGGTGCTTGCGAGGGGCTGCCTGCCCTGCTGTCTTTGGGACTTGGCTCCTTTGCTGCTGGCTGCAGGAGGTGGACGTCCCCCCAGGGAGCCTGCCCTCCAGGCACGGAAGCTCGGAGGAGGCAATTAACCCCGCGCCTCGAGAAAGTCCGGGCGGGACTGTCAGGATCTCAGAGCAACCAGGGCTGACAGCCAGCGCCGCCGAAGGCGCCAGATTGACACCCGGATAATCACGAGAAATGAGACCATGTCCGCCAGCCCCCGTGTGCCGCGTCTCCCCAGAGCGGGCCAGTGAGTGGTACCCAGGCCACAGTGCCCTCCGCCAGCCCCCGTGTGCCGCCGGCTCCCCAGAGTGTGCCAGTGAGCGGTACCCAGGCCGGGTAACGCTGTGGACCTGCCCCGAGCCCCTCCCCTTCTCTGCTCCCTGGAGAGGCCCTGAATACAGGGCTCCTGGGGGGTGGGGCAGGGAGAAGCAGGTGCATCTGGGCTGTGGCTCTGCCGGGAGGGAGGAGTCCCCCCCCCGCCCATTCTGTCGGCGGCCGATGGGGCTCCCGGTCCCGCCAGCTCTGTGAGCCTGGCCCCTGCACCCCCACCCCTCAGGCACAGAGGGGTCCTCCTTGAGTCGGGGGTCTGGCCTCCGAGCAGCCCTGGGCAGCAGCAGCCGCCGCCCGCTCCTGCTCCTCATCTCAGCTTTTCACGGGCGAACTCGAGTCAGCTCCCCTGCGCTCAGGACAGGCCCCTCCCATCCACCCTGGGGGGCTCGGGGTCACTTCCCCAGGTTACCCTGGAAAGAACGAGGGCCGAGGTCTGTCTGTGCTCCAGGGTGGGGGCCCGGTGATCCACACCAGTGATCCACGCCACCCCCCGCGTGGTGCCGGCTCCACCTCGGGGCCTGTGTGCCTTGGGGTCACAGCTGGGAGAGCTCGGATCCCTGCGATGTTCCCCGAGGGCCCATCTGTCTCAGGTGCCTGCGCTGGGGGGGCGTGTCCTGGGGGCTCAGGCCTGGGGTTCAGGAGGCCGTGGAGGGGCGGACAGCCTGAGCCGGGCACCGGGCCTGGACGGCCAGAGCTCTGGCTGCTCAGAGTGGACGCGCAGGTGGCCGCCTCGTGCGGGGGTCTGGATGGCTGGATTAGGGGGAGACCCAGGTCCAGTTTTCTACCCCGGAGTCCAGGCCAGGACACCAGGGCCTCTCCCTAGGGCTGTGGCCGCGCTTGGGGGAGACTGGGGCTTCAGGTCCCCGTCCCCACTTCTCTGATGTGGCTCCCCTGGGGGTGGCCAGCGGCGGCAGCCCCAACCAAGAGGAGGACAGGAAAGGCCCTCGCAGGGCTCTGCCCACCGCCACGCCCCTCCCAGCCCCTCCTCGTCCGTCCAGCGCAGGGTGGGGCTGGTGACCCGGGGTTCCTCCGTCTGGGTGGCCCGGCCCTCACCTGAGCCCCGCTGCCTCGGTCCCTGGCAGGAGCGCCGAGAGCCCTCCCTCCCGGACACGGCCTGCGCCCCGGCCACAGCGCCCGTCGGGTGCTCTGTCCCCTTCACACCCCTGCGGAGTGCAGGGGTCCCCTCGGGGCAGGTGCTCCGGCCCGGGCTTGCTGGCCCTGAGCTGTCAGCACGGAGCGGGGGCTCCTCAGCGTGGCTCCGAGCTTGGGTTCCCAGCTGCAGACTGAGGGTGATGACGCCCAGACAGGCCCTCGTGCTGGGACCATGCGGGACGCTGGTGTGGAGAAGGCGGGCCTGCTGCACGGTGTGTGTGTGGGGGGGAGAGGCAGGGAGAGAGAGGAAGGGAGAGAGGGAGAGGGAGAGGGCAGGGAGAGAGGGAGAGGGAGAGGGAGAGGGAGAGGGCAGGGAGAGAGGGAGAGGGAGAGGGAGGGAGAGAGAGAGGGAGGGGGGAGCGAGAGGGAGAGGGGGGAGAGGGAAAGGGAGAGGGCAGGGAGAGAGAGAGCGAGAGAGAGTGAGAGGGAGGGGGGAGAGCGAGAGGGAGAGAGAGAGGGCAGGGAGAGAGAGAGAGGGAGAGGGGGAGAGAGAGAGGGCAGGGAGAGAGAGAAGGAGAGAGAGAGAGAGGGAGAGCGAGAGGGAGAGGGAGGGAGAGAGGGAGGGAGGGAGAGAGGGAGAGGGAGAGAGAGAGAGAGAGGGAGAGCGAGAGGGAGAGGGAGGGAGAGAGGGAGGGAGAGGGAGAGGGAGGGAGAGGGAGAGGGAGAGGGCAGGGAGAGAGAGAGAGGGAGAGGGGGAGAGAGAGAGGGAGAGAGGGAGAGGGAGAGAGGGAGAGGGAGAGATGGGGGGAAGGAGAGCAAGAGGGAGAGGGAGAGGGGGGAGAGAGAGGGGGAGGGGGGGAGAGGGAGAGGGCAGGGAGAGGGAGAGGGAGAGGGAGAGGGCAGGGAGAGACTGCTACGAAACAAACTTCGTCTCCAGGCACGCAGACGCCTTGGCTGCCCGAGGTGAGCTCGGGCGGGGGTGGCCTCTCGGCCGTGGCTGGGCATCCCCGGCCCCACCCCAGGCCCTGCCCTGCCACCCCGTGGCCTCCTGTGGCCTCAGCGGCTCTGGGGTCCTCTTGGGCTCGGTGCTCGGGAGACGGGCCCCGGAAGGGAATGACAGCCCAAGGCCAAGAGGGCGGCCAGTGAGTGACGGGCGTTTTGGTGCTGCCCTGGCTGTCCTCGGGCCTCTCCCTGGACTGGTCCCGCCCTGAGAAGTCGTCCTCCCGGTCCAGCCCCGCCTCTCTGGCACCCCTGCTGCCCCGGTGGACGAGGGTACCAGCAGGGGAGTGGACAGGAACTGGCGAGGCCTGGGCTGCAGCCCCATGTGCGTGTGCATGTGTGTGCTCATGTGTGGGTGTGTGTGTGCATGTGCACGTGTGTCATGTATGGGTGTGTGTGCTCGTGTGTGCTCATGTATGGGTGTGCGCATGTGTGCCTGTGTGCACGTGTGCATGTGTGTGTCATGTATGGGTGTGCATGTGTGTATGTGTGCTCATGTATGGGTGTGTGCCTGTGTGTGTGCATGTGTGCGTGTGTGTGTCATGTATGGGTATGCACATGTGTGCCCGTGTGCGTGTGTGCATGTGTGTGCTCATGTATGGGTGTGCTCATGTGTGCTCATGTATGGGTGTGCGTGTGTGCACATGTGTGCGTGTGTGCTCATGTATGAGTGTGCGTGTGTGCACGTGTGTGTCTTGTGCTCATGTATGGGTGTGCGTGTGCATGTGTGCTTATGTGTGTGTGTGTGCGTATGTGTGCGTGTGCTCGTGTGTGCTCAAGTATGGGTGTGCACATGTGTGCCTGTGTGCACGTGTGCATGTGTGTCATGTATGGGTGTGCATGTGTGTACATGTGCTCATGTATGGGTGTGCACATGTGTGCCTGTGTGTGCGTGTGTGCACGTGTGTGTCATGTATGGGTGTGCATATGTGCACATGTGTGCCTGTGTGCTCATGTATGGGTGTGCGCATGTGTGCCTGTGTGCACGTGTGCATGTGTGTGTCATGTATGGGTGTGCATGTGTGTACATATGCTCATGTATGGGTGTGCACATGTGTGCCTGTGTGCACGCGTGTGCATGTGTGTCATGTATGGGTGTGCATGTGTGTACATGTGCTCATGTATGCGTGTGTGTGTGTGCACACGTACTTGCCTACCCGTGTACATGTGCCTGTGTGCGTGCATGTGTGCCCGTGTGTACTCGTGTGCGTGTGTGTGCCAGTGCATTGGTGTGCATGTGTGCCCAGGTGTGTGTGCCCTGGGGACCCGCCGAGACGGGTGTATACCACCTGCCGTTCCCACGGCACCTGCCTCCCAAGTTTAGTCCCGGGAGGCTGCCTGCTTCCACCCCCGGGGGCTACGTCAGGCCGGGGCCCTGTGGCCAGCGGAGGAGGGGCTGGGGCTGGGCGGGGCCCCCGGGGGGAGCCCTGGCAGTGCCTGCTGCTGGTGGCTGCACGTCTTCAAGGAGCCTCACGAGCTCGGCGCCAATCATTGGCCGGGAGTGCCCACCCCCGGCTGTGGGGCGAGCTCGGGCACCAATCATTGGCAGGGAGTGCCCACCCCCGGCTGTGGGGCAGCGGGGCACTGGCACATGGCCCCTCCCTCCCGGAGAGCCCGTCCCTGCCCCCTTCAGGGGCCTGGGGCCTCAGTCCACTCCCTGTGGTGGCCACAGAAGCCCCGAGCCCCAGGCAGAAGCAGAAGGGCCGGCGGGCGCGTGCAAGAACCGGAAGTGGTGGCCTCATGGGTGACGTCCCACTTTCTTTTTCTAAAAGATTTATTTTATTTATTTGAAAGTCAGAGTGAGAGAGAGTGGGGGAGAGATCTTCCAGCAGCCTCTCGCCCCGTGGGTCAGGGGCCCAGGCACGTGGGCCATCCTCCACTGCTTTCCCAGGCCACAGCAGAGAGCTGGTCCGGAAGTGGAGCAGCCGGGACTCGAACCAGCACCCATATGGGATGCCGGCACTGCAGGCGGCGGCTTTGCCCACTACTACATAGCGCCGGCCCCGCGATGTCCCACTTTCAAGGACAGAAGCCAGTCCCACCAGGAGGCGCTCGCCCCCCTGACGGTGGTGGGTCACCATGGCCACAGTGGGGTCAGACCTTGGCGGTGAGGTGCCGATGGAGCGCCTCTCTCACCCCAGCAGGTGAACGGCGTCGGCCGGCCCCGCCCCAAGCCCGCCTGGGCTGCACCTGGCCAGGAGCCCCGGGGCCAGCCCCGCACGGCCCAGGTGCCAAGGCTGAGGACGGCGCGGCCAGGTGGGTGCACAGCAGGGTTTTGTCTGCTTAGCCTCCCAGCAGAACAGCGAGGCCAGCGTCCGTGTCAGCGGACGACAGTGACCTCCCTGCCCTGCTGCGGCTGCGCGGTCCACGGTGGGCGGGAAAGGGGACGACGGAGCAGCGCGGGGCTAAGAACACATGCGTGGGGGTCGGCGCCGTGCGTAGTGGGTAAAGCCACCCCCTGCAGCGCCGGCATCCCATATGGGCACGGGTTCCAGTCCCGGCTGTTCCACTTCCGACCCAGCTCTCTGCTGTGGCCTGGGAGAACGTGAGTCAGCACTGGACTGGACGTGTGTGAGTGCACGCGTGGTCACCACGCATGGCCCATGTTGGATGCACCTGTGCACAGGAGACAGCGTGGCTGCAGGCCCCTCTGTGGAGCCCCGAGGAGGGAGGGGCGTCTGCGAGGTCCCCCCACCTCCACCTCAGGTCCGTCCTGTCCCTGCCCCTGCCGTTCGCGATGCAGAGCGGCCATTGTCCCTGTGCCACTGCCAGGCATCAGGGGTTGTCTGTGCACAGGATACAGAAGGGCCACACGTGGAGCCCAGGTGACGTCAGGGCAGGTGCAGGAGGAGGGGAGGGGCAGGTGAGCAGGAGGAGGGGTGGGGCAGGTGCAGGAGGAGGGGTGGGGCAGGTGAGCAGGAGGAGGGAGGGGCAGGTGCAGGAGGAGGGTGGGGCAGGGGTCCACAGGAGGAGGGGTGGGGCAGGTCAGGAGGAGGGGTGGGGCAGGTGAGCAGGAGGAGGGGAGGGGCAGGTGCAGGAGGAGGGTGGGGCAGGGGTCCACAGGAGGAGGGGTGGGGCAGGTCAGGAGGAGGGGTGGGGCAGGTGAGCAGGAGGAGGGGAGGGACAGGTGAGCAGGAGGAGGGGAGGGGCAGGTGAGCAAGTGGAGGGGGTGGGGCAGGTCAGGAGGGGTGGGGCAGGTGAACAGGAGGAGGGGGTGGGGCTGGTGAGCAGGAGGGGGTGGGGCAGGTGAGCAGGAGGAGGGGAGGGGCAGGTCAGGAGGAGGGGAGGGGCAGGTCAGGAGGGGTGGGGTAGGGGTCCACAGGAGGAGGGGAGGGGCAGGTCAGGAGGGGTGGGGTAGGGGTCCACAGGAGGAGGGGTGGGGCAGGTGCAGGAGGAGGGGTGGGGCAGGTCAGGAGGGGTGGGGCAGGGGTCCACAGGAGGAGGGGTGGGGCAGGGGTCCACAGGAGGGGTCTCGGCAGGGGTGTTGCTCCCTCTCCCCTCAGCCTCCTGGGGCCTGTGGGTGGCGGCGAGGGAGAGTCTGCGTGTGCGGTGGCTGCCGGCACCTGTTCCCGCTAACTCTCCAGTGGCTGGGCCAGATGCGGTTCCCATGGCAACCTTCCCCCCAGCAGGCGCTGCTGTAAAGCGAGTTTTCCACTTCCTCTTGCCCAAGTCTCCGGCACCAGGTGCTCGCAGGGTGGAGGCCGCCGTGTGGCGGGGGCCGCCCTGCTGGGCCTGCCCGCTGCCACCTCACTGCGCAGCCTTGGGGGCCGCAGCAGCTGCGGGGACCACAGCCACACCCCGCACCCAGGACTGCGGCAGGCATCTCCTTCCCCACGGGGGACGTGGGCCGGGTCACAGCCCCGCCGGGGAGGACGCCCGGGCACGTCCCCTACACAGGGACCAAGGTGGCCGTGCCCGGCGCGTGGGGCTGACCCAGCGCCCGGAGCTCTGAGGTCCCGCCGTGACCTCCCTGCCCCAAAGCCGACCCCACAAGCCTGTGTCTGGCCTCCTCCTGTGCCCCGTGGATGGAGACGGGCGTCCCAGCCTCAGCGCAGGTTCCGAATAGGGTGGGAGGGGTCTCTAAGTCGCAGCAGGGAGGCAGCGACCCCCAGAGCCCGGCTGTCTGGGGCGGAACAGAGCCATGTGCTGTTCCTGGAAGCCACTTCCTCAAATCCGTCGAAATCAGCGCAGCGCAGAGTTCCAAGCCTCCCTGTGCCCGGCCACCCCCCACCCCGGCCCACCCCGGCCCACCCCGGCCGCCTGTGGCTCTGTGCTGCCGAGCCGGGCGCCGGGGAGCCCAGGCGGGGCTGTCGGGCAGACTCGCATCTGGAGAGTTCTGCCGGGCGCCGAGTCTAGAACATTCCAGGGGACAGCGCTGGCCCAGGTCAGCAGAGTCTGTGACCACGTCCGGAGGCTGTACCTGCAGGCTGCTGTCTCGGGGGCGGGTCTGGCTCCAGGCCACCTCCCCTTGGTGGCCTGTCCATGCCCACGGCTTCCGGGCCTGGCGGCCTCCTCTGTAACACGCGGAGAAGGGCAGTGGGGCTCCTCCGAGGTCAGCACGGCCTCCGTGGTCAGCAGGCCTCCGGGGCCACAGCCCAGGCCATCGTCCCCGTCCCCCCTCCACCCAGGGGAGGACCCCGGGCTCAGGGAGGGCGAGGGGCTCGCGCGGGGGCTCCCCAGCTGTAAAGTGGGCGTCACGGTAGCACCAGCCGTGGGCGATGCCACCAGGGCGGCGGTGGCTCCGGTGCCCTGGCCTCGCCCCTCCCCCTGAGTTTAGCACAAGGAGGCCCCGGCCTTTTCCGGCCTGGACTGGATGGGGCTTCCCGAAGACGCCCACCTGAGGGCCCTGCATTCCCACCTCCCAGGGAGCTGCCGGCCTCGGCTGGTTTCCCATGACGCCTGGGCGGTTTGTGCGGCTCCTGGGTTGGGCTGACAGCAGGCATGCGGGCGGCAGTGGGGGGCTGTGGCCAGTGCTGCCTGTGGTGGGGGTCGGCGGCCGTGGCGCAGGGGCCGGTGGGGGTGCAGATTCGATGTCACCTGCAGAACACCAAGCCCAGCAGTGAGGGGGGAGGGCTGATGGTTACCGAGCCTTTGCAGCTAGGACAGTGGGGAGAAGCGGAGAGGGCTGTGTGCACCCCCGAGCTGGCTCCGGGCGGCCAGCCCGCACCTGCAGGGAGCCTGGGCCCCTCCCGCCCGGCTCCGGCTGCGTCTCTGCTCCCCGCGAGGCCTCCGTGCAGGTGCCAGGCTGCTCAGGGAGTTCTCACCCTCCACCCCCCGGAGCCTGCCCGGGCTCCACTGCAGGGCAGGCTGGGGTCTGTCAGGGCCCTGGAGCCCTGCACAGAGTAGGGGCTGCAGACGCGGCTGAACGCCCGCGTGGACGGTGGCACCTCACGCAGGACGCAGTAGCAACAGGCCGTGGCACACGCGCAGCCCCGTGGGCTTCGTGATTCGACAGCTTCTTCTCAGCTTGCTCCGGCACCGCCCCAGCCCCGGCCTCGCCCTCGGGGGGCTGCCGCCCCGACTTCCCACCGTGGTCTGCAGCCGGGACGCTGGCACGGGAGCTTCGCGCCCCAGCACCATGACAGGCGCTCCTGAAGCCGGTGGCTGGGCTGACAACCTTCTCCGAGGTCCTGGGCAGAGCAGCGGCTGCGCCCGGTCACGGGCACCCAGCGCCCGCCCTGGCAGCACCGCGTGAGCCGGCGCCGGCATCCCCCGTGCAAGCACAGAGGAGCTTCCGTGGAGCCCGCGGGACACAGGCCTCCTGGGGCCGCTCCCTGGGTGCAGGCGGCCGGTGATGGGGTGGGGCGGGCTCCGAGGACAGAGTGGTGTGGGCGGCCTGGGAGCCGGCAGGGGCAGGTGTGCAGCCGGCCGGGAGTCCGCCCCCACGGTGGGATGACTGGCGTCAGCTGTGGCGCTCAGCTGAGTTGGGATGGGAGCCGGCGGCGCAGGCGGGGTCTGTGCTCCGGGCGAGGGCGGCTTCGTGACCTGTGTTCAAGCTAAGGGGTCAGCGCTGTGGCGCAGTGGCTTCGGCGGCGCTTTGGGCACCTGGGCATCCCAATGTGGGAGTTCTGGGCTGAGCCCCGGCTGCTCCGCTTCCCACCAGCCCCCTGCTGACGCGGGAGGGCGGCCCGAGCGGGTGGGCCCCTGCAGCCACAGGGGGGACTGGATGGAGCTTCTGGCCCCCCCGGCCCCGCCTTCGCTGTCGGACATTTGTGGAGTGAAGCAGCGGATGGAAGGGGTGTGTGTGTGTGTGTGCGCGCGTGTCCCTCTGTCACCCTGCACTTCAAATAAATAAATAAGCCGAGACGGTGACTGTGGGGTGGGGGAGGCCAGAGCAGCTGGGCAGTGGGGCCTGCAGTGTAGACTTCCCACCGTGGTCTGCAGCCGGGACGCTGGCAGGGTGCTGACCCTGAGCAGTGGGTCCTGTGGTGTAGACAGGGTGCTGACCCTGGGCAGGGCCTGCAGTGTAGACAGCGGTGCTGACACTGGGCAGTGGGTCCTGTGGTGTGGACCTCAGTGCTGATCTTGAGCAGTGGGTCCTGCAGTGTAGACAGTGGTGCTGACCCTGAGCAGTGGGTGCTGCAGTGTAGACTTCCCACAGTGGTCTGCAGCCGGGACGCTGGCAGGGTGCTGACCCTGAGCAGTGGGTCCTGTGGTGTAGACAGTGTGCTGACCCTGGGTAGGGCCTGCAGTGTAGACAGCGGTGCTGACACTGGGCAGTGGGTCCTGTGGTGTGGACCGCGGTGCTGATCTTGGGTGGAAGAGTCGGGAGGGGCCAGGGTGCAGGAGGAGCCCTGGAGGACGTCCAGCCCGGCCGCAGGGGAGGGGCGGTCGGCGTGGAGCCCATCTCAGTGCCGGGGCTGCCGAGTTGTCCAGGGACGACAGAGCCTGGAGATCTGCTGCCGCCGCTGAGGCCGGGAGCGGGTGGTGGCGGCAGGGTCTGAACAGAGCCTGCCCGGGGGTTAGCACAGCCAGGACACGGTCCCCGGCCCCAGGACAGACACGGGCGCTGCCAGCCAGGATGTGGGGCAGGCAGGGGTGCGCCCTGCTCTCCTGGGGGTGGGGCCCAGGCCAACCCAGCAAGCCGGGGGCGCTGGAGCCTTGTGGGTGGCGGGGCCTGGCCAAGTGCACCCAGGGGTCTGCGCCTTCACCCATGGGGGACGTGGGTGCTGGGCGACGCCCAAGCTGGAGGCCCCCATCCCCGCGGGGCCCCAGGACCCCCGTGGGGCAGGCTCACTCTCTCTCCCAGTGTCGAAACCGATGTCTTCCCGAGCCTGTGGGGTCTGAGGGTGGGGGCTCGGCCAGGCCAGGACACGGCGATGGTGGGGGAGCGGACACATCGCTTCTCGGGCCCCTCCCAAACCCCCGTCACCCTCGGGACCACCCGAGCTCCAGGGCACCGCCACTGTTACTGAGCAGGGTGAGGCCCACGTCCAGGAGACGGGGGCACCCTCGGGGCTGGCTGTCCGGGTGGGGGCAGGGCCGGTGAGGGAGGGGCTGCGGGCAGGTGCTCATCCGCTGGAGAGGACTGGCGAGAGCTGGCTCCGCAGTGGCCTGGTCAGCCCTGCCTTGGGGACAAGGAAGCAGGGGGGCGGGCAGCGCCCAGGCCCCCAGCGGTCGGGATGAGGCCCCTCACCAAGGGAGGGCGGTCACCCAGCGTCCAGGCTGCCTCACCGGGCGCAGCTGGCAGTGGTGTCCTGCCAGGCCCGTCACACTCGCCCAGGCGAGGGCTGCTGGGGCACCGGCCCCCGGGGCCACCCCGGCCCTCTGGGTCAGTGGGGGTGGGGCCCAGGAGCTGCCTCCCACGTCCTCCTTGCACCCAGGGCTTCCCCCGCCCCCGCCCCCTCTGCCGCCGTCTCTGCTCCCAGCCTCCCTTTGGAAACTGAAGCCTGACACATGTGAGCCACGGCGCAGGCCACGGCACAGGCCACGGCGCAGGCCTCGTGGGCTTGGTTTTAACTGTGCCGGCAGAAAACGGCGCCGAAGCTTTGTGGGCTCTGGGATGCCCAGGTGCACCTGCGGACCCCTCGTTGGAGGAGGAGGAGGGCGGGGCCCTGGGGGTGAGGCGTGGGTGGTCCCGAGGGTGACTCTGCAGGTCCAAGGGTCTGCTCCCTGGGGCCCGAGAACAGCCCGGCTCCAAGGACCCTCCCCTGCCCTGCCCCTGCCTCAGCTGTGGGGGCCGGGCCTGGGCCTCGCCTGGCCCTGCCGCCCACCCGGCAGCCTCCCCCGGATCTCTCCTGGGGTCCGAGGGGCTCCGCAGGACGGGGGTTGAGAGGTCATGCCACACGGAACACGCTCTGGGCAAGGACATGGAGCAACACGGAACACGGCTCTGCGGGGCCGCCGCCCCTGCCGCGGGTGCCCGCCTCTCCCCCGCACCTGCCCCGGAGAGGCCTGCCGCACCCCCAGCAGGGCGCCCCGCTAATTGGGGATCATTTAAGGAAGCGCCGGGCCGAGGTCGACCTTTGTTTAGCAAATAGTTTTCAAGCCGTGCGAAGTCGTCTGCCGAGCTTGCCGGACGGCGGAGAAGCAGCTGGGGGCGTTCTTGGGTCCCCGGAGCCCCGCGAGCGTCCAGTGAGGCGGCAGGCTGGCGGGGCTCATTTCAGTGACGCCCTCATCCGTTAATTAAGGGCGTCTGGGGCTGTGGGGGAGGAGGGCGCGGCCGCGGGTGCCTGGGCCCCCCGCGCTCCGCTCCGTGTGTGGCCCGGCAGTGTTTCCGCGAGGCTTCCGGGCCGGCCCGAGGCGCGGGGGCACCTGGCCGAGGCCCCACATTAGCGCTGCCCCCTGCGGCTGCCGCCGCTCTTAATCAGACGGTTGGTTTGGGCCGTGAGCGAAGTGTACAGCTAACTAATGTGTCTGTAGCTTGGAATTATTTATTGCCCGAGATTGCTCAGCCTGAGTTTCCAATACATAATTCATATTTTGAAGATTTTTCTCCCTGAGCTCAGAACCGAAAGGAAAGAAGCAAGCCCCGGGCCAAGGCTTCCTGTGGATGTCTGAGTGGGGGCCGGCGAGGCCGTGACCGGAGCCGCCGACTGCGGCCCAGCCCGGGCAGTGCTGGAGGGCCTGGGAGAGCCGGCCGCAGGCAGACCAGCGCCGGTCCCGGAAGGGGAGCGCCTGCCTCCGCGGGGGTGCACCTGCTCTGCTGCCCCCGGCCCTCTGAGCGGCCAGCCGGGCTGCGGCCCCCTCTCCTGCCGCTGCGCCAGAGAGAAGGGCAGGTCGGGAGGTGGGGAGAGTGTGGGTGCACCCGGAAGGCACTCGTGGGCGCCGCTGGGCCCGGACGCAGGCGGCGTGCTGGGCGGCCCTGGTTCCGGCGGGCCTCCCTTGTTCCGGAGGGGCCGGGCCCGGGGCCCTGTGACGTGTGCGGGCCTCGGAGTCACGGGATGACCGAGACCCCTGTGGGCAGAAAGGCCCAGAGCAAATGGAACAGGGAAGGAGGCTAGGAGACCGCCGCCGAGAGAGCCGGGCGGCCGACAGGTGAACGCAGCGAGCGTCCCTGCGCAGCCACGGCCACCACGGCTCAGCCGCGACTCCAGCGAGGAGCGTGGGGATGAGGAGGCTGCGGGGCAGGCCCGGCAGGGCGGGCGAGCGGCCGTGCGGCACCCAGGCCACGGCTCAGAGGCAGATCAGAGCGCGGCAGGACGTCTTCATCAGTGCTCGTCCGCTTCTGCAGGCCGGGGGAGCCGGGCGGCGGGCGAGCTGGAGGAAGCGGGAGTAACCGCTTAACGCACGCGTGTGTGTGTGCAGGTGCACGTGTGACCGTGTGTGCACGCATGGGCACGAGGGATGTGTGTGTGCAGGGGCACGTGTGACCAGGCATGAGTGATGTGTGTGCAGGGGCACGTGTGGCCGTGGTGCTGTGTGCACACATGAGCAGGCATGTTGTGTGTTGTATGTTGTATGCCTGTGTGTCTGGTGTGTGCAGTGCAGGGTCACCTGTGTGTGCCATGTGGGTGTTGTGTATGCGTGACAGGTGCACGGGCACACTGTGCATGTGTGTGTTCACACATGACACATGGGTGCACACATGTGAGTGCGTGCACGCCCGTGTGTGCGGTGCACGTGGTGTCTATGATGGTGGGGAGATAGCAGAGGCCCCAGGTGCCTCAGTGCCCACAGGGTTGTGGTTCCTGCTTGGAGGTGAGAGCAGGTGCCCGGGGAGACCCCCCACGGCCTCTGTACCCAGGTCCCAAGACGCCGGCTGCCTTCTGGGCGACCCGAGCTTGGGGCAGGGGAGTCTTTCCCAGGCGCCACGGGACCCTCCCCTCCTCATGCCAGAGTGGGGCTTCTCCGCCCGGTCCCCGTGCTGGGGGATCACGTGCCGCTTTCGTGGGGCTCCCGCGGACGCCCGGAGAAATCCCCCCAACCCCTCCAGCCCCCGTGGGGCTGACCCCACTGCCGGGAGCCCTGAGCTAACTGTGCTGCCCCAGGGGGGTCCCGGGGGGCCCGAGAAACCAGGCGCCCACTCTTCCCAGGGTGCCTTGGTGGTAATTCCCCTCAGGGCCCGGGGTGGAGCACAGAAGTCGACATTCATTCAGTAACTGAAAAGAAAGGAACCCCGTTTTATCTGGGGGCCCCCATCCTTCCTGGCTGCGGAGCTGGGCTGGGGCGGGGGGGAGGGGGCAGTCAGGTCCTCAGAGGGGGTGGGGGAGGCCATATCCCCAGAGTGGAGTTTTTAAAAATCATACATGAACGTGGACGCCCTCTGTCTGCTCACGGGAGCGCCACGTGCCCCTGCCGCGGGAAGGGGCCCCCGTGCTGACGGGGTGCCCGCGGGCAAGCAGAGGCAGAGGTCGGGGCACCCAGGCCCTGCTGCGGCTGTGACCCCGGCCGGGCGGCCCGCGGAGTGGTCGGGGCCTTGACCCCGAGGGCCGGGCACGCTGTGTCCGAGCCAAGCCCGATTTCCTGGAATCGGACGCCAGCTGTGCTTTTGCCGCTCTCGGGCGACATGTGCGGGCAGCGTGGCAGCTGTAGCCACTCCACCCCGGCGTCCCTGCCGGCCCAGCCGGGCGGCGGGTGGTGCGATGTGGGCGCCGGCCCGTCCAGCGGCCCCTCGAGACTACGTGAGCTGAGAGTCTGATGGTCCGTGGGACGGAGGGGCCTGCCCCGTGTGGGCCCGGGAGCCGCAGGGACACCTCCGGCCCAGCAGGACGGGAGGGCTCGCTCCACCGGCAGAGGCCTGGCCAGCGCAGGTACTGAGGCTGGGCGTGCAGGGAGGAGGCGATCAGAGGCGGGGGCCGAGACCCCTCAGCAACGCCGGCCGGAAGCCAGCCGGGGCCCGCTTGCTCGGCACGGCTGTTTGCCGGCTCCCCTCCCCCACTCTCACCAGGCTTTGAGAACAGCAGGATGGGTGTCGGGGGCTGCAGGTCCCACCCACAATCCCAGGCTGGAGGCCAGGTGGGGAGCGGGCGGGGGTCCCCCTCCCTGGTGCCTCGAGCTGCCGGCAGCGGGAACTCCCCTGCAGTTGTCTGGAAAGTTCTGTCTGCCTAGCGCCCAGGGCGAGCTGGTGGATCCCACGCCGTGTCCCCTTCTTCCCCAGGGCACCCCCGACTCCCCTGGGGCTTGGCTGTGGCCGCGTGACCGGCTCTGCCCCCGCGGGCGGGCGCCTCCTCGGCCTCATTCTGGCTTCTGCCTCGCGGGAGGACGTGAGGCCCCTGGAGCCAGGAAGCACAGGTGTCTTAGGGGCCGGTGTCCCGAGGCTTCGCCCACCTGGGTGCCTGTGGGTGGGGGCGGGGTCTGCGACGGTGCCGTGGCCCTGAGGGAGAGGGCAGGGCCCGGCCGAGCGCCCGTCTCTGATCAGAGGGGCTGTGGGCCTCTGGGGTTCCCCGCGAGACCTCATCCAGACCTGGCCAGCCTGGTGGACTCCGGCTGATCAAAGATTCATCAAAGAGCTCTTCCCGTCGCCGAGGCCAGATGGTCGGCCCGGATCCGGCGGAGCCCGGCTCCCCCAGGCAGGGACTTCAGGGCCCCGCAAGTGTTTCTGGACTTCTGGGGGTGCTGGTCTTCCGGCATTTTCTACCTGTATCAGCGCTGAGGGGGAGCAGCCCCCACCTCCCTCCCACCACAGCGGGACCCCGGGGGGGGGCCTGGCTTCGCTCTCAGGAGTAAGCGCGTGAGCACAGAGCTGCGCACCAGCACGCGTGTTGGAGTGTGTACGTGTGCACACGCGTGCCAGAGGCACCTCCACGCCATTGCACACGTCTGCACGCCCACGCGTGAGTGTACTGTGTGTGCACAGGCACGCGGGGTGCAGGTGGAGGGACGGCGTGGCAGGGTGGCCGCAGGGCTGCCGTGCCCCGGAATGCTGTCCCCGGGACTGAGGCCCTGCGCTGCCCTGACCAGCCCGGAGGAGCCCCCGCGGGGACGCCCCGGGGGAGTCACTGGGGATCTCGGCTGACGGCGCCGTCTCCCAGCGGGAGAGAGGCCCACTTCCGCACAGGTGCCCGGGCCGTTGTAGGGGGCTCTCCTCCCCTTCACGTCCCCCACCGAGCCTGGGCCTGGGTCCCTGCCCGGCCCCTAGCCTAGGTGAGGGAAGGTGGCGGAGGCGTGGGCAGGCGGCGGGGGAGACCCCTCCTGCTCAGGCGGCCCCCAGGTGCTCACACGGGTGCGCAGAACCTGCCCTGCTGGGTCCTGGCAGCGTCCTGTCCCTGGTGGTCCGGCCCCTCCGAGGACCACGACGGAGCTCAGCCTCCCGGGACCCCCTGCACCCAACAGGCCCCGAGGGGTAAACTGAGTCAGCTTCTCCCAGGCCCTCGGTGCCTAAGTCCCGCCCTCTGCATCCTGTGGGGGCCTGCCTGTCATCCCGAGATCCCGCCCTCTGCGTCCTGTGGGGGCCTGCCTGTCATCCAAGTCCCGCCCCCCAACCCGCGAGACAGCTGGTCCGGCCCTCGGAGGTGCCCCTCACAAGTGGCCTCTGCCATGGGCTGCAGCCCTGCACTTCTAGGGGCCTGGGTGACCCAGCTTTGGGACGAGGCCATGATGCCACCTGCTCGGCGGCTGACAGAGGCTCGCTCCAAGGCCCCGGCCAGCGGACGCTCGGTGCGTGCCATGGCCGCACACGGCGGGGTCTGTCCGACCTCCTGACTGCCCGGGAGGAGCAGCCAGCTCCTGGGCCTGCGGCCGCCCTGTCTGAGGGTCGGGGGCGCTGCGGTGTGTGGCTCACGGGTGGGGAGGATCAGAGTGCCAGGCGCCCACGGAGCGTGCCACACCCTCGGCCCAGGGCCCTCGCGCAGGTGAGCTGAGCTGACCCAGCAGGAGACAGGGAGACGGGAACCAGCACCCTGGGCGTGGCGTCTGGAGGCCCCCGCTGTCCTGGCTTGTGCCTGTGGCCAGGGATCCACAGCCCCGACCCCCGGGCTGCCTCCAGTCAGGGTCTCTTGCGGCGCTCGGACAGAAGCCCCCGGAGGGGCCCAGCGGCCCACCACTCCACGCTGATGCCGGCAGAGCCCGCGGCGCCCGCCTGGCAGGTGCCTCCCACACCTGCGGGCTCTCTGTGTCACTCGGAACAACGACAAAAGCAGGGGTGGCCCTGGAGCCTCTGCTCTCCCAGCATTGCTTCTGCTGCTTCCGTCTGTGCCGCCTGGGGAGGGACGGCCCTCCCGAGCCTCGGTTTTTACATCTGTGAAATGGGGATGACAGTGACCCGTGCCCAGGGGCTGAAGCGGAGGACTCTGGGGCAGGCTCTACTTCTCAGGGCTCTGCCCGCAGCGTCCGACGCGTCTCCGGCCGGGAGTCCGTGCTGCACTGGCCCGTGAATCACCACCTGGGGACCTGCCCAGGTTGATCTGAGGGGGAGGGGGATGCGGGGGTCTCTGCTCCCCTCCCAGCCACTGTCCAGAAGCACGGCCATGCCGGAGTCCTCGCCTGGCACCACCGTCTCTGCTACCGTAGGCGGAGGTCCCGGCAGAGGCTGTGGGGCTGCGAGTCAGGAGGGGGACACCCCGTGCCCTGCCACTGCCCCCTCCCCGCGTCCCCTGCCCCGGCCTGGCTCTGGCCTCCCCTCTGTCCAGCCCGGGACCAGGACAAGGAGCTGCTGCCTGTGTCCCGTGGTCGCAGATGCACTACGGGCTTTGCCGCCTCCGGCAGGCTCCTGGGGGGGCCGTGGGCAGCCCCGCCCTGCAGGCTGCGCCGAGCTGGAAGGCTGGGTTTGATGGTTTCCAGGAGGCCGCCCCGCCCGGGAGCGGAGTTGAAACGAGGCAGCGATTGATCTGCTCGTGCGGCTCTGGCCCGGCCTCCGGATCCGGGACTGCGTGGTCGGCGCTGGGGCTCCCGGCCCTGCTCTCCGCTCCCTCCTTTCATCTCCCTCCACCCGGGAGCTCCGTTCCTGAGTCCCAGGCCCGCCCACGGCACGGAGCAACACACGCAGCCGCTCCCTTGGCCTGGCCTCACGGCTGCACCCGCCCCGGCCGTGCCCGGAGCCCCAGGCCCAGGAACGCGGCCTCTGAGCCGGATGTGGCCCTGAGGGGCTCCTGGGAGGAAGAGGGGCCCACAGGGCAATGCCGCTGGAGGCTCCTCCTGCCCCCTCCTCTCCCCTCCTCCCCTTACTCCCCCCTCCTCTCCCCTTCCCTCCTCCTACTGCTCCCCCTCCCCTAGGGGATGAGTAGGGAGGGGCCCAAGGGGGAGGCAGAGCGGGGCAGGGGCTCCAGGGGCTCGGGGCTGGGGGGGGGAACACGGAGCAGGAAGGGCTGGAGCGGAGGCCCAGGAAGGGGCTTCAGGGTGAAGGTCAGGGTTGGGCTTTGCCACGGGGGCTTCAGTGGATTTGGTGGCTTCGAGTGGGGGAGGTGCCTGGGTCATGGAGACTCAGAGGACTCGGTATGGGGAGGGGCGGGGGGCGAGGGGAAGGTCGGGACAGGTGGGAGGTGGGCTTGGTGAGAACATGTGGGCGGAGGTGCCGTGAGCCCCGGGAGGCTGTCCAGAGCCGCCCCTGGCCCCTGCCCGCCCGAGGATGTGCCTGGGGCTGTGTGCTGGGGGCAGGGCCTCCTCCGCCCTGGCCCCCGGGGATCTCCCAGCCTTCCACTCGGCTCCGTCAGCCCGTTCCACAGCGAGAGAAACTGAGCCCTCAGCTGTGTCAGGAGGGCAGGCAGCCACGGGTGGAGTTAACGGCCCAGGGCCGGGGAGGCTGGGCCTCCAGGCTGCAGCTCCGCCCACACAGCCCGACCGGGTGGGGCAGGCCCAGGGGACGCAGGACCGGCCGAGAATTGGGGCGTCCAGTCTCAGCTCCCCCACTTGCTGGGGTGGCACCAGGCTCCTGGGGACAGCACGGTGCTGTCCATGGTGGGCACTGTGACCTCAGCAGCCCCGGCAGGCAGCCCCGACACCCCCTGGGCCTCCAGAGGGGGTGCTGCCCCAGCTCCCACACCTGCCTAAGGGGCGGGCGCTTTGCAGCCAGAGAGGTGGAGACCAGACGGCCGAGCCGGCTGCCGAGGGCCTGGGCCGGCCAGAGCGCACCCCCGGCCCCCGCACCGCCTCTGCCAGCCGGCGCCACGCTGCCGAACTGATCCAAAATGGAGCTCCGTGAGCTCCGGGAGCGGCGTGTCCTGGCGGTCATTAATATTCATCACACTCGTTAGCATTAACGAGGCCAAAGCAGCAGCCTCTGCTGTGTGTTCTCGCGACCACCCCAGGTGCTGCCGCGTCCCCCACCGCCGACGGGGGCGGGGCAGGACGCCGAGGCCCAGAGACACCAGATGTTTCCGGTCCAGGGCAGAGCTGGAGGCGGCCACACATCCGACCGCGGGGTCTCCAAGCTCCCGGCGCCCGCCCAGGAGGCAGCAGCCACCACACGGCTCCTGCTCTCCGGCTGCAGAGCTGCCGCCCCCCCCACCCCGCAGTGCGCCGGAGGCACAGGCGCAGGGACAGCGGGTGCCTGGCGTGCTGGGCTGGGTGTCATCGTGCGTGGAGCCTGGCAGGCGTCACGCCAGGAACTGGGGCACAGGAACGCCTGTGCAGAGCGCTCTCCCCTCGACGCCAGCCCGGGGCCGCACGCGGCCGGCAAGGCGGGCACGGCCTAGATTGTAGAGGGAGAAAAAGCCCCCAGACCAAAACGGAAACCGCCCAGGCCCGAGTGTGGGCGAGTCACGACTCGGGACGCGCCGCCAGGGCCGGCGGCACGCGCAGGGCTGCAGCCTCCCCAGGCAGAGTCAGCACTGGGTGGGGGACGGCAGGGGGTCCGCTCTGTTAAGAGCTGCGGTGGGCACCTGGGGGTCAGCCCAGGGACCGGGCGGGGGGCGGGGGAGCCCGAGCCACTTGCCAGGAAGCCGAGGCGAGATCCTCACACTGCCAGGCCTGCAGCTGCTGGGGACAGGGTGGGGAGGCCCCGTGGGGAACCGGCAGCGGCCCCCTAACCGCTGAGTGACGTGGGGGGTGAGGAGGGAGACCACCCTGTCCAGGCTCAGGCCCTGGCAAGACGAGGGGCCGGGTTTTGCTGAAGCAAAGGAGATGATCAGGGGCTCGGGGTGAGCGGTGGCCGGGGCTGGTGAGAGGTGGCCGGGGCTGGTGAGAGGTGGCCGGGGCTGGTGAGAGGCGGCTTGGGCTGGTGAGAGGTGGCCGGGGCTGGTGAGAGGTGGCCTGGGCTGGTGAGAGGAGATCGGGGCTGGTGACAGGTGGCCTGGGCTGGTGAGAGGTGGCCGGGGCTGGTAAGAGGTGGCCGGAGCTGGTGAGCAGTGGCCGGGGCTGGTGAGAGGTGGCCGGGGCTGGTGACTTCCGGACACGGTCAGGGCTCCCAGGTTTCCAGGGTATCCCAGCAAGTCCCTGTGGAGATTGGGCACTCTAAAGTGGAGGTTTGTGGGCACAGAGAGGGCTCCTGGGCACTGGACGGGAGCCAGCAGGCCACGGCGTGGCTGGGCTGTGTCCCGGGCAGGTGCACGGGCTCTGGAGGGAGTGGGCGCCCGGTGCTGGAGGGTCTGGTGCTCCGCCCGGGTGGAGTGGACTGCGCACAGCCGCGGGTGCGGGAGAGCCACAGGTCGTGGGGGCTCCGTGCTGCGGTTCCCACGAGGAAACTGGCCAGGCGGAGTCCAGCCTTGGAGGGGACGGCTGGGAAGAGACCAGGGGAGACGCCGGTGCTGGTCTCGCACCACAAGGACCGAGCGCTCCGTGGCAGAGACGTCTGGGACTTGGTGATGTTCGGCACGGGGCAGGCGACCTGGGGCCAGCGCCCTGGGGGGAGGTGGATTGACCCGGGACGCCGGCAGCTCCCGGGCTCAGAAGGCACTTGGGGGAGGGGGCGGAGTGGGCGAGTCGGCCTTGGCGCCCCCTGCACAGGGGTCTTGTAGCCCCACCCCATGCTAGCGTTTCGCTTTAGTGCCAGCGTTCCCGTGCAGAGCCAAAGGCCTGGGCAGCTGCCCGACCTCACGGTGGCCGAGGGAACGGAGCAGCCGGCGTGGCTTCCTGCTGCCCGCATGGGTCGCGGGCCCCACCCAGCGATGGCCCGTCTCACCGAGCCCGCGACCCATGCGTTCTCACTGGCGCCTCGGCGGGCTCGGCCTTTTGCGTAACCAGCGCGGTGGGGCCGTGTTCCTGGTTGGGGCTGAGGGGTCAGCCACGCTGGCGGCCTCGGGTGGGTGGAGAATCCGTATCGTGGAGAATCCTGCCAGGGCTCAGCGTTCTTCCCCTCCCGACCACTCCGCGGGCCTGGCTGCTGGCGGCAGCTTTGGTTCATGTGCAGGGCGTGCGTGCCAGGGTCCAGCGAGCGAGCCCCCGGAAAGGGAGCCCCGGAGAGGCCCCGCAGAGCTTCAGAGTGGAAGTCTGTAGCCGTGGGGTCTCCAGCTCGCAGCCCCTGCCCAGTCGCCAGGATGAGGGCCTTGCAATTGCTGGGTGCTGGGACGGGTGGGGGTGGCATTCGAGCGAGGAGGAGGCGCGGGCCCGTGCGTGTTGCCAGGTGGGGGCGGGCGGCTGGGAGGCGGCTCCGGCAGCCGGGCCGGCACTATATTTGGGTAGAGGAGGTGGCTGCCTACGAGGCGCGATTTCACAGGCTGTGGGGGCCCCTTGCAATCCCAAAATACCTCCTGCACCTGCTCCTGCTGCTGCAGCCGCTCGGATAAGAGAACAGCTTTTCCGTGCCCGCGTCGGAGGAGAGCCAGCCCGCCCTCCGTGGCCCGAGCCGGCCCCGCCAGGCAGCAGGTGCACCTCGGAGGGGGGCTGGCACGGCCGCGCGTGCCGAGTCCAGGAGGGCCCACCGGGAGCTCAGGCTGCTGCCTCTCCCGCTGGCCGCGCCAGCCTCTGCCGCAGCTCCAGCCTGGACATTCCCCCGCCTGCGAGAGTGGGGCTGGGCAGAGCGCGAGGCTGAGGGGACCCCCGTGTCCACGCACCCCACTGCCCGTCGTGCACGGCACCCCTGCACGTGTCGGGGCGAGTCTGGTGGGGGAGCCTCTTAGCTGGGGCTGTGTGGGTGGGCAGCGGATTCACTGGGCAGTGAGTGGGGTTGGGAGGTGAGAGTCCCCTGCAGCCGTGGGATGGCGGTGGAGGAACTGGCGGGGTAAGGGTCCCGCGGGGTAAGGGTCCCGCGGGGCTCGAGGGCCTGGGGAGCTGGGGGGAGGAGGCGTGGTGAGCCGGAGGGGGAGGTGTGGGGAGCTGGAGGGGGGAGGGATGGAGAGTCAGAGGGGGGAGGTGTGATGAGCTGGAGGGAGAGACGTGGGGAGCCGGAGGGGGGAGGGATGGAGAGTCAGAGAGGGGAGGTGTGATGAGTTGGAGGGGGAGACGTGGGGAGCTGGAGGGGGGAGGGATGGAGAGTCGGGGGGGCATGGGGAGCCGGAGGGGGGAGGGATGGAGAGACAGGGTGGGGCGTGGGGAGCCGGAGGGGGGAGGCGTGGTGGTCCACACGGCAGCGTTTTCGCTGACACCTGGGCACCTGTCAAGTGCGCAGGCGCAGGCCCTGCCCAGGCTCTTGAGCAGGGCCCACGGGACACGTGGAGCTGCCACCGACATCCCCGAGCTCTGGGGCGGGGGCAGGGACCACTCAGCTCCCCCCGTCACCCTGCAGGCCGGGGGCGCAGCGCCCAGTGCAGTCAGTGCTGGAGGAGCCTTTCTGAAGAGGGGGCGCACATTCGGGGTCTCCGTCCCCCAGTGACGCTGACAGATGCCGGCTGTCGTGCAGAGGCAATGGACGCTGCGGCCAGGCTGTGCGCCGGGATTTCTTCAGTGCACCCTCGGGACCCCGGGCCCAGGCTCGGGGGGGGAGGGGCAGGCAGGGAAGCCTGGAGAGCCTGGGCAGCCCCCACCCCACAGCAGCGGGGGAGCCGGGGCCTCGGCGCCCACCCCCTGCCACCACTCAGGCCTGGAGGGCCCTGGGCCGCGGGCAGGAGGCAGCGGGGACACAGGAAGCCCCACAGGGGGAGGTCTCCACGGTGTGTGCGTGTGACTGCGTGTGCGTGTGACCGCGTGCACGTGTGTGTCTGTGTGACTGTGAGTGGCTGTGCTGACTGCACACGTGTGTGACTGGGGCGTGAGTGTGCGGGCAGTGAGCGTGTGCAGGAGCAGTATACGTGGGGGGTGTCAGCAGAGGGGGAGGAGGGGCCCTCGGATGGACGCCCCCAGCCCCGCTCTGCCGGCCGGTGCTGCCTTCCCCTCCGTCCCTCTCGGTGCAGCCTCTGACACCAGGGAGCTGAGCCAGGCTCAGGAAGAGGCGGAGGGCCTGGGGGTGGGGGTGGGGGATGGGGAGGGCGGGGCCAGGGCGCCTGGGGGTGGGGGATGGGGAGGGCGGGGCCAGGGCGCCTGGGGGTGGGGGATGGGGGAGGGCGGGGCCAGGGCGGCCTGGGGGGGGGGAGCGGGGAGCGCCCACCCAGCTCCGTCCTCTGCTCGCCCTTCCTGCGGCGTCTGACCAGGATCCCTCAGGGTCCCGCCTCCTGAGGCCCGTTACAGCCGTGCCTCTGCGGGGTGGCGGCAGCGTCCCTGTCTAACACGGGGACATTGATCCTGCGTCCTCCAGAGGAGCCGAGTGCCCGCTGGGCCCCAGACAGGACGCCGCCCGCTGCCTGCTCCCGGGCAGGCCAGGCCGAGCGGCTGGGACTGTCCTCGGATGGGGGCTTCTCTGGGAGGCGCCGGGCCAGTGCAGGCTGGGGGGGCTGGGGGCTGTGCATCTGCCCGACAGGCTCTTGAGAGGGGGCTCTTGGTGGGGGGGCAGAGGGCCCACCCCTGCATAGGGCACACAGGCGGGGAGCCCCGGGGAGCCAGGCACAGCCTAGGTCGGAGCTCAGGCCCTGCCCCCCACCCGGGTGGAATCCCCGCCCTTCTGCTTCCCCGCCCCTCCGCTGCCCGCCCTGGGTCGTCCCCGCGCGACACTGCCCGCCCTCCCACGGGGTGGCAAGACCAACTCTCCGCCTGCCCCTCCCCTGCCCCAGCACCCTCTGTGGCCCCCAGAGTTCCCAGGGCAGGTGCAGACACACCGTGTCCCCGCCCCTCCCACAGAGGCCCGGGCGCCGCGGTCACCAGCTCCTGCCCGACTCTGGCGGGGCCCGGGCTCCCTGGCCTTGAGCTCACGCGGTGCCAGCCCCTGCCGGACGCTGGCTCCGGAGGCTTCTCCTGGTGCACTTCGGCACCGGTGCCGCTGGGGTGCCCAGAGCAGCCGTGCGGAGCGGAGCAAGTGCGGATCCCACAGGCGGGCGCTCGGCGGCCGAACTCCTCTCTGCTTACCTTTCTTTTAAGATTTATTTATTTGAAAGAGTTACAGCGGGGTGGGGGGGGGGACAGAGAAAGAGAGAGAGAGAGAGAGAGAGAGAGAGAGAGAGAGAGGTCTTCCATCCCCTGGTTCACTCCCCAGATGGCCACAATGGCCGGAGCTGTGCCGATCCCAAGCCAGGAGCCAGGTGCTTCCTCCTGGTCTCCCACGTGGGTGCAGGGGCCCAAGGCCTTGGGCCACCCTCCACTGCTTTCCCAGGCCACAGCAGAGAGCTGGACCGGAAGTGGAGCAGCGGGGACTCGAACCGGTGGCCACATGGGATGCTGATGTTACAGGCGCTGCCCTCACCTGGCCCTGATTCCCGGCTGCAATTAGGGGCTGGGGCCTCAGGGAGCTGCGGCTGTCGGCGGCCTGGACAAACGGCCGACTGCGGGGACCCCAGGCGGCGCCTTCTGCCCGGGAGGGAGGGGCTCGCGGAAACCGCCCTCCTGCGCCTCCGTGAGACGGGATCGCGGTCACGAAGGCCCGGGAGCCACGGCACAGCGGGAGCGGCGGTGGGCAGGCCGGGTTGATGGCGTGTGCGTGCGTGTGGTGTGTGTGTGCCTGTGGCATGTGTGTGTGTGGTGTGAGTGCACGAGTGTAGGACGTGGCTATGTGTGGGATGTGTGTGTACATGTGTGTATGTAAGCTTGTTAGCGTGACATGCATGTGTGTTTAGGCATGTGAGGCATGTGTGTGCATGCGTGCACAGGCCTGCACGTATGTGTGTATGCGTGTGGTGCGTGTGCGTGCGTGTGCGGGCGGCGGGCCTGTGTGTCTGCGCGTGCTGTAATCCATTTTCAACAAGGCCCGAGTGCCTCACAGGGAGCATCCATGAATATTTACTCCTTTTTTCCCTTAAAAAATGTGGCTCTGCTGTCTTATTAAATCTGCCTGCGCTGGATGAAAGCGCTGCCATCCATTGCGATGAGGAGCCGGGCCCAGGAGCGGCGGCGGCCCCGGCTGCGTCTTGGGCCTGACGTCCACCCCTCCCTTGCTCTGTGACCGCGGGGGAGCTGGGCGGGGGGCAGGCGAGCGCCCCAGCACCGGAAGCCCGCAGGGCCAGCGGCCTGGGTGGTCGCCCCTGTCCTTGCCCCTCGGCGCCTGCTCCGGTTGAGTGCAGCCCCTGCGGTTTGGGCCCGGACGAGTGGACAGAAGAGGGAGTTGCTGGGCGTGGCCGGGTCTCTGTGGGGACCCACGGCTGGGCCCTGGCACCGAGCCCCTCTGCCCTGGGGCTCCGGCTTCCCGTGGGGCACCCGCGGTGGTGGGCGTCTGTGACGCAGGTCTCGGGCCCCCCGCACCTGCAGGGACCGGGTCACAGAGCCCGGGCTGGGCCCCAGGCCGTGATAACTGACCGTTGAGGAATCTGAGACTCCAGGCCTCTGCTCCGTGCGTGCGGCCTGCGTGTCCAGCCCTGCGTGGTCCACGTCATCCACGTGACGTGGCCGCCGGGGAGGGGTGCGAGTTCAGACAGGGAGAAAGTCACCCCAGCCCCACGCCGCGGCCGCAGCAGGCGGGGGGCGGAGCTCCAGGCTGCAGAGGGTCAGAGCCGGGCCCCTGCCCTCGCCGTGCGCCGCGAGCCACGCCCCCCGGGCCTCGCTGTCCCCTCCTGGCCGACGCCCGTCCTGCTCTGGCGTCCCCGAGTCTGCGCCTGCGACCGAGCGGCGTGTTGATCTCAGACGTAATGATTTTCCCTCGGGATTACACATTCTGGAGTAAAAGTGAAATAAGACCTTGCGGATAACGCATGAAATACTCTCTGACTAACATCAGAGGCAGGGACTGAATCAGTAAGATTGAGGGCGGGCGGGAAGCCCCAGCCGGGCCGAGAGAGCCGCGGGGGGAGCGGGGGGAGCGGGTGCGCGCGCCGCTGGTTTGCCCCGACATTAGCGCACTAAGCCGCTGCGTGTGATCTCCCCAAAGCCACACCAGGCCCGGTGAGCGCGGGAGGGCCGCACCCCCACGCCCAGCCCGGCTCCTGCTGCAGGCTCTGCTT